>NC_090230.1:29236039-29268539 GCF_024489055.1 Chanodichthys erythropterus
ATACACAGCAGACAAACAAACAAGTGAAGGGTATTTAAAAAAAAAAAAAACAGGAGCAAAGTAATTTATTTATTTATTTATTTGCTGCTCTTGTTAACAGAGACAATGCGAGGCATTAACTCTTTAAAAAAAAAAAAAATACAAAGGGACAAAAAAAAAAAATTGAAAATGCATTACTAAATTTAGACAAATAGGCATAAAAACAAGGCTATAAGAGGAAAACAAGAAAAAGAAAAAAGAAATGGGTATAGTATAGGTTATTATAAATAAATCCAAACAGGCTAAATTAAATGACATCAGACACAAAGGTGCACAGAGGTCATGGAGAAGCACAAAATCTAAATAAAAAGGGCTTAGTAAGACAATCATTACTGCTAATATACAGAAATGAAAACAAGTGCATAAATATACAAAAGACAAAAACAGTAAAGACAAGATGATTTATACAGTACACTTTTAAACAATGCAACAGTTAAAAATAGAAACCTAACCCAGTATAAAAGATACTTCAAAACGAAAGCATAAACACAAAACAAGGCCTAACAAAATACATACAAGTCAGTTCACAAATAGTCACTCTCATACAAAGCTTTACAATATAGGAAGGAACATACACAGCAGACAAAGAAACAAGTGAAGAGTATATTAAAAAAAAAAAAAAAAAAAAAAGCATTAAGTAATAATTTTAATTTTTTGCTGCCCTTGTTAAGAACAACGACAATGCAAGGCATTAACACTTAAAAAAAAAAAAAAAATTTGAAAATGCATTGCTAAATTTAACTGACAGACAAACAGGCATATAAACAAGGGTATAAAAGAAAAAAGTAAAAAAATAATAAAATAAAATAAAAGGGATAGGTGCACAGAAGAATACAAAAGTGACAGGTGGACAAAGGCTCATGGTTGCAAAAAGAAATTCTGAAATAAAACGGAACACATGAAACTGGCATAAAGTACTAGTGCAAAAAGTCACAACATAATACAAAAACCACAGCTACAAAAGAGCAGTGTTTTAAAAATAAATAAACAAAAAGGAAAAAGGCATAGACAAACTAAAAAGGTACACAAATATAAATTATGCAAACAGGTGTTAACAGCATATTTGAGAGCAAATTACACCAACTATAACAGAAGTGATTCAAGACTGATTTGTCTTCCAAGTGTCAGACACAATCAAGCACCACTGAAATCTAAAGCATTTGTACATACCAAAATATGCTTGGCTGAAAACTTAAATATCTTGTTAATGTTGACAATGCACCAATGATCAACTATCCCTGAAGCTTTTAGTGTACCTTGCTAAAAGCATCTCTGCTGCCTAATTCTTAGAGTTCAGAGCACCTCTATATATCTGAGCTTAAGTGGTTTTGAATATTAACCTGCAGTCAACTGACAACTTCTCATTCAGTAAACTGGTTCCAACAGTTTTATGGTGGAGCATATAAAATGAGCATATGGGCACAGATAGAACAAAAGGCACATAAAATAAAAGGGTACAGACAAAAATAAAGGAGCAAAAAGTGTAAATAATGGCATTAAAGTCCATTAACTAATTTCATACAAAACTTTACAATAAAATAGGGTGTATATAATAGCAGAACAGGCAGACAAAAATCAGTTTATTTAATTTACTACAATAAAAATGATAAAGGGCCATACAATACCAAAAATGGCAAGTAATGCAAGAAAAATGAAAGGTATAGTACAAATGCTCAGAGAAAAAGAGACAACTAAAAGCTTAGATGTACCCCTTTTTAAAGCACAAGCGATGTTTAAATACTTCATTCAACTAGAGAACTAGTTTGTGACGTGATTGATTGTGTTCGAGTCTGCCTTTTGCAGAGCTCGCTATTCTCCCTTTTCACATTTTCTTATTTAAAAAAAAAATAATAATAATAAATAAAATAATAATAAGAAAATGTTCTAAAAGTGGAAGTGCCTGATGAGTGTTTAATAATGAAAAATATAATAATATTTATTTTTTTTAGTTATTATTGCATCCTGTTAAAGTACAACAATACTGAGGTGCAAATAATAAGTATAAATAGCATCTAATTACTATTTATACTTATTGCAAAGAACTGCTACTTTTACATGGTAAATAGAATATATCACTATTTTCACTAATGGTAAATTGCATCTAGAGCTATTTGCACTTACTGTAAATAGGATCACTAAGAAAGCATGCCAGTTCCACTTAATAGCCACTGCTGTATTTTTCTTACCCTATTGGCAGATCATTTGAAGAATAAAAATGCACTTAAATTTTTTTCTTTCTTTTTGCTCGTGGGATACCATGAAAATAGCCTAATCATTTAATAACCTAACGTTCTGCCAGTTTTCACCTGTGATATTATAACAGTGATGAGGAATTAAACTTGTTTTGACTCTGAAGTATGCAGATGTCTTTTTGTCGGGTGCTGTTGCCATGGTGATGGGAGTTCCATCGATCATGGCTTTAATAAAGTCATGGTGCATATGCTTAACTCCGGGTCGATTGAACTAACTCAATTCAGCCGTTCTGAAACCGAAAACTCAGACTAACCCATCTCAGAGTTCAAGATTTAACTCAGAGTTGGTTGAACCTCCTTATTGAAACGGGCCCCTGTTCCCCAGCTCCACTACTCTCCTGTTCCAACCATCCAAGTGTGTGCGCTCCAGTCACCTTCACTAACCATTCATAGTCCTTCCCTTTTACCAGGTAAATTGGGATGAGACTGTTATTAATTATTCAGTCATCATTAATTCTGAATTAGCCATTACTAACCTGTTTCATCAAAGCAATCCATCTGTTCAATACATTCCTGTTTGGGAATAATCCTCTCCGAGTCTGGTATTCACTTACATTACAACAAAAATAGAAAGGGGCATAAAATCAGAGTCTATGGGGACATAAAACATCATATTACAAATGAAAGGTGTATATATGCAAGAGACAAACCATAAAGACAAACAGGAAAAGTTAAGGCTGAAATGGAAAAACAACCACCAAACAAAACAAAACAAAACAAAGGAACAGTCAAACAAAAATGGGCATAAAGAAACCAATGCATAAATGTAAATGGACATTAAGACAGACCCAAACAAGTCTTGAAGGGGAACAAGAGGTGAAGGCATAAATACAAAAGCAGCAAAAAGACAAATTAATTTCATGAGTATGGTGTTACACAAAGCAAATTACTTATATAGCATTTAAGTACAAATAATGGCATTAAGGTTGTCAAGATTTGTAGCTGTCAAAACAACAGAAAAGGATAACATGATGATGCAGTTCAAACAGCTGAGATACAAGCAGGTGAGTGGGTAATTCATATAATAACATACTTAACTGAATGAGAAAGAGACTTTATGTTTTGCAGGTGCTGGCTGACGTGACTGAAGGACAGGCTGACAACAGGCATAACACAGGTAAGAATCCAAGGTGAGTAGATGGGCAAGTCCTTCTGTGTGAAACAACACAGGTAAGCAGTTCTTAGGAAAAGAAAATATAACAGTCCCAGTAGCAAAGAGACTAGACAATGAAGGAGTGTTTGGCACTTGCTTATAGGGAAACTGATGAGGTTGATGGCAAACAGGTGTGAAGACTGAGTTGAGTGTGCAGGTGATGGCCAGGGAGGATTATGGGAAATGTAGTGTGTTGTGGTGAAAGGCATGGGTTCATTTTTATGGTTTGCAATGTTTGTATGATTTTACTTAAAATAAATAATGAAATTTTTATTTAAATTTGATTGAGAAAATCACATTTGGTTAGCCAGACAATTATGAGTGAAAATGGTGAAATCAACTATGTTACCTGTAAACTAAGTTACCCTGTAGAGCTAACTCTTTAAGACAATATATTTATCATAATTTAACCCTATATGTGTCAGAGGTGTGTGTGTGTGTGTGTGTGTGTGTGTGTGTGTGTGTGTGTGTGTGTGTGTGTGTGTGTGTGTGTGTGTGTGTGTGTGTGTGTGTGTGTGTGTGTGTGTGTGTGTGTGTGTGTGTGTGTGTGTGTGTGTGTGAGAGAGAGAGAGAGAGAGAGCGAGAGAGAGAGAGAGCATGTGCATGAATGTAAATTAAGATGAAGGATTAAGGGATATTTCACAAAATATTTCACTAATTCTGATAGATTTTCTATCAGAATTAGTACTAGCTGCAGATAAAGTCCTTGTTGTTGGTGATTTTAATATCCATGTAGATAATAAAAAAGACTCATTAGGATTGGCATATACAGACATTCTAAACTCTATTGGTGTTAGACAACACATGTCAGGACCCACTCATTGTCGTAATCATACTTTAGATCTAATATTGTCACATGGAATCGATATTGATGCCGTTGAAATTCTACAGCAGAGTGACGACATCTCAGATCATTATCTAGTCTCACGTATATTACATTTGGTCAAAGAGGCTAAACTGCCTCCCTGCCATAAATATGGTAGGACCATCACTTCTACCACTAAAGATCGCTTTATAAATAACCTTCCTGATCAGTTTCATCGCCTTAGCATACCAGACAGCTTAGAAGACCTCGATGTTGCAACAGAAACTATTGCCTCTGCCTTTTCCAGCACATTAGATTCAGTTGCTCGTTTGCGTTTAAAAAAGATTAAGGAAATTAATCCAACGCCATGGTACAGTGAGCAGACTCGGGCCCTAAAAACAGCAGTTAGAAAAATGGAGCGCAGCTGGAAGAAAACAAAACTAGAAGTATTTCGCATTTCATGGACAGAGAAAAAAGAAAAAATCAGAAAAAAGAAAAGAAAAAATCAATTCATTTACTGCTTTAGGAGAGGAAGAATTGTCTAAACTTGTTAAATCATCAAAATCATCCACATGTATGTTAGACCCTATACCAACTAAGCTATTGAAAGAGATGCTTCCAGAGGTCATAGATCCTCTTCTTAATATTGTTAATTCATCTTTATCGCTAGGATACGTACCAAAAACCTTTAAGCTGTCTGTTATTAAACCTCTCATTAAAAAACCACAACTAGATCCTAAAGAATTAGTCAATTACAGGCTGATCTCAAATCTTACTTTTCTGTCAAAAATACTAGAAAAGGCAGTTTCATCACAACTATGTTCCTTTTTAGAAAGAAATAATGAGGATTTCCAGTCAGGATTTAGACCGTACCATAGTACTGAGACTGCTCTCATTAGAGTTACTAATGATTTGCTCTTATCATCAGATCGTGGTTTTATCTCTCTATTAATGTTACTGGATCTTAGTGCTGCATTTGACACTATCGATCACAATATTCTTCTAAATAGACTCGAAAATAATGGCATTAGTGGAATTGCATTGGCATGGTTCAAATCATACTTATCTGACCGTTATCAATTTCTAATAGTAAACGATGAGATGTCATATCAATCACACATTAAATATGGAGTACCGCAAGGCTCAACACTAGGACCGTTGCTTTTTACTCTGTACATGCTGCCCTCGGGAGATATCATTAGGAAGCATGGCGTTAGTTTTCACTGTTACGCTGATGATACTCAGCTCTACATTTCTTCGCGCCTTGACGAAAATCACCAATTCGCTAAATTAACAGAATGTATATCTGATATAAAAAACTGGATGACCAGTAATTTCCTACTACTAAATTCAG
Organism: Chanodichthys erythropterus; assembly: GCF_024489055.1. Lineage (NCBI taxonomy): Eukaryota > Metazoa > Chordata > Actinopteri > Cypriniformes > Xenocyprididae > Chanodichthys > Chanodichthys erythropterus. The sequence continues at coordinate 29,241,643 of NC_090230.1, forward strand.
GAAAAACAGAGATTCTAATTTTTGGACCAAAAACTTCTTCATGTAATAATCTAGAATACTGTCTAACACTTGATGGCTGCTCTGTTAAGTCTTCGTCCTCAGTTAGGAACCTGGGTGTGCTCTTTGATACCAATCTTTCATTTGAAGGCCATGTTACTAGCATCTGTAAAACTGCATTCTTCCATCTTAAAAATATATCTAAACTATGACATATGCTCTCAATGAAGAATGCAGAACAGTTAGTTCATGTGTTCATGACCTCAAGGCTAGATTACTGTAACGCTCTACTGGGTGGTTGTTCTGCTCGCTTGATAAATAAACTACAGCTCGTACAAAATGCGGCAGCTAGAGTTCTTACTAGAACTAGGAAAAATGACCATATTAGCCCAGTTCTGTCATCACTGCATTGGCTTCCTGTTAAACATCGTATGGATTTTAAAATCTTGTTAATTACTTACAAAGCACTAAATGGTTTAGCTCCCCAGTACCTAAGTGAGCTCTTAATGCATTATAGTCCTTCACGTTTATTGCGATCTCAGAATTCAGGCCAGTTGATAATACCCAGAATATCAAAATCAACTGAAGGCGGCAGATCCTTTTCCTATTTAGCACCTAAACTCTGGAACAATCTTCCTAGCATTGTTCGGGAAGCAGACACACTCTGTCAGTTTAAATCTAGACTAAAAACACATCTCTTTGCTCTTGCATACACATAACACATTATCAATACATTAACATTTTTCAAATCCGTTAAAGGATTGTTACGCTGCAATAATTAGGTCGGCCGGAACCGAGAACATTTCCTATAACACTAGATATACCTGTACATCAGAATAAGAATGGCATCTGCGCTAATATCTGTCTCTCTGCTTATCCTGAGGTTTGCCGGGTGCTGGATCCAGGCCGTATCCAGATCACATGGAGAACCTGCGTCTGGACCTGACTACAACGTAGCCCAGGAGACAATGGGCCTAAAGACCCAGTTCTGGCTGCATCTATAATTCTGATTTTTAATCTCCGTATCCGCTTACATATATTTATATATAATCTATTTTTAATCTCTATAATAAAAATGTACAATTCAGATTTTGATCTCCATATCCATTTACATATATTATATATATCTTCCAAGGGGTTTTTTCCCTCCTAGGACTTTTTTCCCAGTGCTAGCACGCTGGGTTTTTCTCCTAGGGGGTTTTTTCCACCCCTGGAAGTCAGCCGACATTGGCTTAATGTAGCACCATCTTGTATATGTTACATATTACCACGCTTGTTTGTACAGTTTTAACCACTTCCCTTTTTCTGTGCTTCTAATATGTAAAGCTGCTTTGAAACAATTACCAATTGTAAAAGCGCTATATAAATAAATTTGACTTTTGACTTGACTAATCACCATCACCTGCATCTCATCATCATGCTCGTCACCCTCACTACTTAAGACACTCACACACACAGCCACATTGTCCGGTCTCGTTCGAATTACAGGATACCTACCTCCATGCTTACCTTAAGGACTCCAGTTGATACCTACCTGTCTCTGTGTTCCCTCCTGTGCTCCAAGTCTGTGTGTGAGTGTCTTCCGCCAGCATCGTCTTCTGTGTTCTCCAGCGATCTGCAAATACAAAGGACAGTATTACCAGCCGTTCATTCATTCCACTGAACTTCCATTGCCATTTACTCACCTGTCTGCTGAATCCACTCTGTTTGTGTTTAATAAACCACCTTAACTTTTACCTGCTGTCTCCGTCTGGCTATATTGTACCATTAGTGACCGTGTTGATGATTTTACACAAATATCTGCAAAAATAACATTCTTAGAAGTCTTTTAAAATGATCACTGTTCATATGGCAGAATAGACCAAAGATACTCTGAATATTAAGTCACTTAAAATGTGGCACTTGATCAGTGTTTGTAATGCAGTTTGTCTGTAATAGTTGGAAAACATCTTTTTATTTGTAAAATGTAAATGTTAAATGATTAAGCTTTGCAACTAGCAAAGATAGATTGATAAAATAAGTAGAAACTAATGGTGGTTTTATTGAGAAAGCATATTGTTTTTACACTTTTTTGCTGATGTGAAATGTAATATAAATTAAAGAATGATTCTCCTGTTTTTTGTTTTTTTTTGTGTGTGTGTGTGTAAAGACATTTACTAAAGATAACGTAACAATAACCTTCATTCCTTTTCCTCTGAAGAAAATAAACACTAAACATCACAGTCAAGAGGTGGAATAGCTGAAGTCTAGAAAGAAAGAAGAAAGGAAAGATTGTGTGAAAACCTTCTTCAATATTATTTATTTATATTTGATTTTTTTTTTCTTGTATTGTTTGCCCTATATACATATATTCACTCCCCCAATGCATATGTATATACATACAGTACATAAATACATATTTATACATAAACACTTTGAAAGTTGATTAAAGTATATATTAAAGATTACTACATTTCACAGTTCAAACCTGATTGCTATTATCCCCACTACACAGGTGAGTAACAAACTACATTTACTCTGCTACATTTACTGGAGTAATTTAAAAAAAAATTGTACTTTTAAGAGTTTAAATGTCAGAAATGTTCATATAAAGTCAGAATTGCGAGTTTATAAAAAAGAGGGACCGGTAGAAAAAAGTTGTGTTATTCAATATCAAAGCCGGAACCATCAATTGTTGTTCGCTCGACATCGGGAGGAATTAGAGGTTGCGCTCTACACATACATGGAAACGGATACGAGGTAAGAGTGAATTATGTTTGTGTTCGTTTTTATTCATGTTTTACTTCTGTGCTTTGAACAGTTTTAAAGCAATTGCTGTATGCGTGTCAGGTTTGGGTTTTTTTATCAACTGAACGACAAAAGAGCATTTAACCGACCGCGAGTCTTTAGTTTGAAATCGAGTCCACATTGAGACATTAATAAACATTTATATAAAAAATACAGTTTAACAGTCTATGGTCGTGATCAATGAAAGATTCTGCTAATGAAGTAAAGTGACACGTTCGTGTATTCGTTGATTTCTGTCACATTTACTCTGCTGTTCTTCAGCTCATCTGCAGAATGTCATCCTTGATTTCACATGGATTTCGGAGCAGTAAACAGGACTTCAACTTTGGGCCGTGGACAGTCATAGCTGTGAAGACTCATATCATGAAGTCTAAAGATATTGAGAGGTGAATTCATGCAGGTTTAGATGTTGAAGAAATTATATTTCCTATGATAATACGAGCAGTTGAGTCTGATTCTGTCACAGGTTGGCAGAGACGATGCATATGCCGGCTCTGCCAGAGATGCTGTTTGGTGATAATGTGTTGCGCATTCAGCACACCGATGGTTTTGGGATTGAATTCAATGCGATCGACGCTCTCAAACGTGTCAACAACATGCAAGACTCTGTGAAAGTGGCTTGTGCCCAAGAGTGGCAGGAAAGCAGGTAGAGCTTTGTGTTATTAATTATAGTCTTGATTAGATGCTTTCATTCAGGAGGAATCTCTGCTGTATCCGTACAGGGCCGACTCGGAGCATTCGAAAGACGTGGTGAAACGCTACGATTGGACTTACACAACCGATTACAGAGGGACTTTGCTTGGAGAGCACATGCAGATCAAGGTATTCTGTGCTTTAACAGTTAAACTAGCTGAATGTGGAGTGTCTCTTACTGACAAAGAGCCTGTGAACAGGTGACGCCGACCACAGAACGGATAGACATGGAGAGGCTGAAAGCGCGAGAGCAAATCAAGTTTTTCGAGGACGTGCTGCTGTTCGAGGACGAGCTGCATGATCACGGCGTGTCTATGATCAATGTGAAAATTGTGAGTTTCATCAGCTTCTTTTACAAATTTGCAGCATTAATGGATGGCATATGAAAGATGATGTGTGGTTTCAGAGAGTGATGCCCACCAGTTTCTTTCTTCTGCTGCGGTTCTTCTTGCGAGTGGACGGAGTCATGATCCGGATAAACGACACGCGTCTTTATCACGAGGTAAGTCGAGAACAGATTTCCAAGTGTTGAATGCTTTATTATTCAAATATGATTTCAGTTTTTCTTAAACTTCATTGTTCTGCAGGCTGGAAAAAAACACATGCTTCGAGAATTCAGCACACGTGAAAGTAAAATATCAGACCTCCAGGTGAGTGCTGCTTTAACTGCTTATTAAAGAAATGGTTCAACCAAAAGTTAACTTTTCCTGATTATTTACTCGCCCCAGGCCATCCAAGACTTTCTCAGCCAGAGAGAAATTAAGGTTTTGCAGAAAACATTCCTGGATTTTCTCCATCTAATGCCAGTAAATGGGGATCAGTGTAGTCCACTGTTAATGGTCTTAAATTAATATTTAGGCAACATCTAATTGATCCACACTATGCTACTGGTACCAGTCGGCACTTTAAAAAAATGAATGGAACCAGCATTTCTGCTTTCAAACAGTATTCTGATTCCAGTTCTGGAATGGGATACTTAAGGTCAGGAATTGGATACTTGTTATAAAATTAATATTTCGATTCTACTTATCAAGTTCTGTGTGCACATTTTCAGATAGGCCAGATATTTTTTTATTTTTTTTACATGTCATCTGCCAGGACCTTCCTCACTAGTCTACATAGCAGGAAGCACTCAAGTCTGGCTACACTTTGTGAGGTTAGAAGTTGAAAAGCTAAGTGTAATATCTGTTATAAGCTAGCTAATATGTTACAAAAGATGTTTACCACCAACATGACAAAGCACCTTATTTAAACAGTTTTGCAATACAGCTGCAGAATTAATCGTTAGAAGATAGCAATCTCGACCCAAACACCCACACAATCTTATTCCTAAAAGACAGTCTATTAAACCTTTGACAAGTTCGGTCACAGCAAACGTTCAGATCTGCGTTGGGGCTGCTGATCCGGAGCTGTTGTCATGTACAGTTTTTTCAACCACACAGTATCATTATTTCTGTCTTAAAATAATTCATTATCACAGAAGTACTGGGATAAATGTTTATAGTTCGGAAATAAACGCTGATTAACACTAAATAAACAATCAACGGTAGTGATCAAAATATGGTAAATCACATTTTCAAAGTAATTTGATGCTTCAAATAAAGATTCTGTTGTTTACTTCATTATGCCAGTAGGTGGCGACAAGTGACTGTTAAAAAAAATATTTGTCATTGAATCATTCATTCGAGAGATATGTTCAGAAATGCTGATTCATCCAATAATGAAACAAGAAGTCTTTGAGTCATTGAATCATTCATTCAGTGATTAAAAAAAGTTTGAATTAAAAAATATTTTAAATAGACTGAAACAATTAACATTTTTTCCTAACCTATAGTAAATTACATTATTTTGTTTAGTTGTCTAATGTTTTTTTCTTCAGAATTGTGGGAGAACCGTGATCTCTCTGCAGCTCTATTTTGCACACATAAAGCTCAAACTTGTCCGTAGTTTTTTTGTAGTCTGCTGGTTTTTGTTCATGGAATTCAGCAGTAATTCGTGGTATTCTGACACAGAATAAATATGTTTGATATCTAAATGTTTGACTTAATTTTTTTTTATTTTAAAAAAAATTGAAAACTGAAAACTAAATAATAATCAGAATCAATTAGCGGAATCAGAATCTATAAAATTCAAACAATACACAACCATAGCGCTAGTGGTGCAACTATCTCGGCATCAAAGCATCATGTCTCTCTCAATGAATGGGACACAGATTCATTGAGATCTGAGAGATCAAAGAGATTCATTGTACAATTATAACAGGTTTTCGTGAGTGCAGAATTCAGTGAGCATGTGCTTTAGCCTCAGTGATTATAAAGGGAGGATCTTCTCTTGCTTTCTGTTTATTACCCAAAATACCATTTGAGTTTTCATGCTCAGTACACTGCAACATTTCTGCACTGACAACCATATTTAAATATACACGATTGAATTGTAAACTGTTATGATTGACAGTGATAACCAACGGACCAGACAAAATGGGACATTTTTTAAAAATACTTATTTCAACAGGTTTTGCTATGGGTATCAAAATAGGTACAGATACTGACTATTGAATTTTGGCACCGTGACAACCCTAATCCACATGAGCCCAACCGTCTTCCCTAGAGAAACGACCAGTCATTTCCAGTAAAAAATAAAAGTTGATATACTTTACTTTTTAACTACAAATGTTAATCCAGTCAATGTTTTTTTCCAAAATCTTAATTTCTGTTTGGCTGAGGAAAGAAAGTCATACACGTCTTGGATGGTCTGGGTGAGTGAGTAATCAGGAAAAGTTAATTTTTGGGTGAGCTATTCATTTAAACTAGGGGTGTCTGAACACGGTACTGGAGGGACTCTGTCCTGCAGAATTTATCTCCAACTTGCCTCAACACACCTGCCTGGAAGTTCATAGTATGCCTAGTAAGACTGTGGTCAGCTGGTTCAGGTGTGTTTAGCTGGAGTTGGAGCTGAACTCTGCAGGACTGGACAATCCTGCTTTAAGCAATGAAGTCAAGGCCTTGACGTGTATTAACACTGATTAAACTGCCAATTTGTGTGTGATTTGGAGATGCAGTGCCTCATTATTCTGGATCTGTGCTTCATGTACTTCATGTGCACTGACGTGTTTGTATGTCTGTCCTTGACTTTGCAGCATGTTCCCCCAGCGATTTACACAGACCCCAATGAGATCGCACAGCATTTACCACTGAAACTCACCGAGTGTGAGAAACTAGAGTTTCCAGACAGAGCGACGCAAGCGGAATCCTCACCATCTCCACAGTGACGGGAGAACAATCAGAGCAAAGCTAAAGCTCGCTAAAGACTCGTTAACCCGGAGCTGACGGACGTCGATTATGATCACATCTGATACTGTTGTGTAAAGTCTTATTGTGTAACTTTCATCAAGGTGCAGTATGTCTGCTTTGTAATGTAATGTTTGTTTGATCTGGCTGTCATTGGAGAACATTTTATTAAAATACTTTAAATGATTTCACCGGATTGGGAAAATATGTCCAGATATATAAGAATGAACTAATACTGAAATGAAAAATAATGACTGAAAGCTTGTATTAATTATGACCAACTCTTAATGCTGGTCTGAAACCTGTTGGAAATTGATATCAGTAGTCAGTGACTAATGCTGCTTTTACGTGTTATAAGATTTCCTGCTTCCCGCTTCTGAAGTGCTTTGTTGTCTGAAAGAATAGGAATCAGAGGAAAACCGGTTTATTCTTCCCTATTTCTTAAGGAAATCTTATTAATGCCAATGTATTGATGAAAATTAATTTTAAGTAAAATATAGCATCTCATTCACTGACAACCATATAAACGTTCTCCACACTATCTAGATAGATTGTATTTGACCGAAATTCCATAATTGGCAGCAGTCTATTTTTGCTATCAAAATGATCTTGGTTTTCCAGTAGTAAATATGACTTGAGAGGGTGTTCATTTCCAATTTCCAACTAGGAATTTCAGAGTTTTCAAAAAAATGTCAAAAGTCTGAGTAATTTTGATAGCAAAAATAGACAAATTCCATAATCGTCAAGCAAGCTATCTAGATAGTGTGGAGAATGTTTATATGGTTGTCAGTGAACCAGATGCTACATTTTATTAAAAATTACATTTCTTCAATGCAGTTCGGCTTTACAGTTTCTAAAAATTGCTTTGACACTAAAAATGGTACTTGAGGCCACTCGGTGAAACTATTCTCTCATATAACGAATCTTCTGACCAAATCTGCAAAAACTACAAGCACATTATCTGCTTTACACTCAGTTTGCAATTGTAAAACAAACTTGTTACAAAATGTTAAGAACAACTCTAATGTTTCATTCAAATGTCACACTCATTTTCTGATCACCTAACAGTGATCATGTGTGAAAACACAATTTGTTCAGTTAGAAATCAAAACTCATTGTTTTGAGAAATACATTATTTTTACCCCCTTACATTTCAGTTTACTTTGTAAATAAATATTGAATATATATTGAATATGCAAACAAGTCGTCACCTTTATTTCTGTATCACTTTATACAAGATTGTTTCAAAGCAGCTTCACAAGAGTAACAAATTCAAAATCTGCTGTAAAACAGCTCTAAAAAGCCAATGTCAAGTTCAGCATTCATTCATTTCAGTTCAATAACTGTAAACTTTATCAAATGTGCAAGAAATGTGTATACATACTGTACATACAGTGTATTTGTGCACTAACTCCTGTACACTCCACTGTTTTACATTTGTCATATACATGTGTAGTTTGACAGGTAACTTACATGGCTAATCATTTGATGGTTTGTGTGTAGAGTTACTGCGCAAAAACACAATTTTTAGAAGAAATAAAATAGTTTTGAAATAGAATAGAATTCAAATAATTTTGTGTTAGCTTTTGCAAAAGATGTGACGTTTTGCGTGTGACGTGTGTGTGTGTGTGTATGTCTTGTTTCGAGAAAAGGAGCCATAGTTTGAGACTGTGTAAGTAATGTTAAAATATATAACGTATATAAATAAAGTTTATTATTTACTTTACCAGAATAAACCTTAGTTCTTTTAGATTAATAGGAAATTTCAGAGAGCACGTGAGGGCAGCGTAATATAATCGGCATACGCCACATATTCTGCTGTGATTATGAGCTTGAGCCAAAAATCCAGGAACGGTGTTTAGAAGTTTCCACCCGGTGCGTTTCAGATGTGACACAGGAGTCTGTGCACGTGGGCCTGTGAACGATGCTGTCAGTGAGTATCATATTTATCTTTATTCTGTATTCCGACTGTTAAACGAACGAGTTATTTTCTGGCATATAAATTATGACGGCCCCGTTTGTCTTGTCGGATAATAAATACGCTTAAATGTCTTATTCAACTTTTATTTGTTAAGAAATTCTTTCGAGCAAAGTGGGAATATCAAAAATGTCTGATTGTCTTTATTAGGTTTTGAAATTAAGACCATACATTAAAAGAAGAAGAAGAAAACTAAACAACACATTAATTTTAAGTTTGTCGCTATTATCGCATTAGCTATTTATTTGCAGTTTCTTGTTTCATATTTGCATTTGCCTCTTAAAATAGGCAGTTTTGCCTTGAGATAATAGCGAAAATAAAATGTCAAATCATCACTTGCATTTTGTATTTTAATTTGACGATGCATTTTTAAATTACAATAAAAGGCAACTCAGTAAAATGTATTTTTAGTGTTTGCACACATTTATTCTCCCTCATTCTTTCACGTGTTGACACTTTTCCACAATTGATCAGTCAAGTTTTATTTAGTCAGTTTATTTCGTGTCTGCAGCTCAAACCGCGATGATTCTCGATGAATGAATGGATAAAAGCATCCGCTAAATGCATTCATCTTAACTAAATTATTTTAAGCTTTATCTGTGTTCATTATGAACATTAATTCTCACTGTAGTTTCTCCACAGTGGCAAGAATAACGTGACATATGTGCTGCCCTCACGTGCTATTGGAATTATTGTAAATACGAGTTTACTACTCGGAAATTCCAGGTTGGCATTGGGCGTGCCATAAACTTTAAAAAGGCACAAGCGAGACTGATATTCTTTATTAGTTTTTCCAAATCAGCTACACTGTCTTGTCTTGATGTTAATGTACTGCATATTTAATGCATATTGAAAGCATAAAATGAAGATAACTTGTACTTGACAGAAATTCCAGAATCATCATCAAGCTGTCTAGATAACGCAGTGAAGATTATGAAGAGATGCCAAAGAAAGACAGAAGAGTGAAGAAGTGTGAGGAGGAGGAGGAGGAGGATGTACCTGTCAAGCAGATGAAGATGGTGAACGGCTCCGCCGCTCCGCTATGCTTTGACTCGCCGCGTGATTTCTTCCAGAGTCTGATCAGTCCGGTCGGGCTGGATGAGTTCTTCCAGCAGTACTGGGAGCAGAAGCCTCTGGTCCTGCACCGGTCTGACGCGGCTCTGGCCTCTTATTACCGCTCCCTGTTTCAGCTCTCGGACGTGAAGCAGCTCTGCGCTCGCGGCCTGCAATACGCCACGGACCTCAACGTCTGCCGCTGCATCGACGGCAAGAAAAAAGTGCTGAATAAGGCAGGAAAAGTCAAGTTCAGTCAGCTGAAGAAGGACTTTGAGGAGAAGAAAGCCACCATACAGTTGCACCAGCCGCAGAGGTTTAAGGTCAGAGCTACAGAGAGCTATACAACAATCTGCTTTGTTTAGACCTGCAGCGTTTGTCTGAGGTCATGTGTGTTCGCAGGATGAGCTGTGGCGCATTCAGGAGCGGCTGGAGTGTTTCTTTGGGTCGCTGGTCGGTTCTAACGTCTACATCACGCCTCGCGGCTCTCAGGGTCTCCCGCCGCACTACGACGACGTCGAGGTCTGTGATCCGTCATGTCTGCTGCTCTCATCTGTACTGTAGTAAAGTGTAGCATCTTTCATCACGGTTGACCTTCATATATCGTTTGCTCGTGTGGGTTACGAGTATTTGACGCCTCTCGTTCTGCTGGTTCCTGATAGTGTTTGTTTGTCTGCGTTCATCTGTTCAGGTGCTGATCCTTCAGCTGGAGGGACAGAAACACTGGAGGCTCTACCAGCCCACCGTCCCTCTGGCCCGCGAGTACAGCCTGGAGCCCGAGGACCGCATCGGCCCCCCGACACACGACTTCATCCTGCAGGTTTGTGACATCACTGGGTTAAAGGTCACATTGTAGGGGAGCCTCAATCAGCAGGGACGTTGGGACAGGCCAGAGTCACAAAATCAGGCTCACGTGTTTGAATACATGAATCTTCTGCTCGTGTGTCCGTGTTTCTTCTAGGCTGGTGACTTACTGTATTTCCCCCGAGGAACGATCCACCAGGCGGACACTCCTTCAGACGTGGATCGATCCACACACCTCACGCTCAGCACCTACCAAAACATGTGCGTCTCCACGTTCTGACAACGTGTGCTTCTGTTCACAAACATACAGACTCTTCCCAGCTTTGAAAGAGCTCGATTAACCTTTATATTCTGTTCACCTGTTTTATATTCTCTGCTTTAACATTAACAGTTCACATTATTTTTAAGAGTTTAACAGAAGTAGTGTGTGAAAGAACTTCTTGGATGTGCTTCCCTGAAGCTCAAACAGCAGATCGTGACAGCAAGATCATGAGTTTGATTCGCAGTACACCATCAACGCATTGTAACGGTCTTCAGATAAAAGCATCTGCCAAATGCAGAAATGGAAACACCCTCAGAGTAATTGAGAACATGACATAAATTATATTTTTTTGGGTTGTGTGAAGCTGTCTGTAACCAAGAAATATGCGTCAAATTGACCCACAATTATAATCAAGATAAATTTTGTATGTATATTAATTAGCTTCATGTTCAAGAAAAAACAACAACAGTTGAATCAGTATTTCTGATCACTCAGTCGACAATTGACAGACAATAATGTAAGCAGTGCGGTTCAGGGAATGTGTGTGTGTGTTTCAGGTCGTGGGGCGACTTCATGCTGGACGTGATTCCCGGCTGCGTGTTTGACTGCATGAGGCGCGAGCGCGGGATGCGCAGCGGTCTGCCTCGTAACCTCCTCACGGTGAGCTCAGCAGCACTGCCTCATTCTGCACAGTAGCATTCATTGTGTCACTCTAACAGTGCGTTTGTTCTCTCGCTCCGTGTGTGTCAGTCTCCGAGCGTCGGTCCTGATGTTAATAAGCAGCTTTGTGCATTTCTGCGGCGTCTGGCTGATGATTTCGAGCGGGAGAATCATGAGTTGCGCTCCACTGCTATGAAAAGAGACTTCATCTCGAACCGACTGCCGCCGTACCTGCTGGACCAGGCCGACGTCGATCCCGGTGAGTCTCACGGGCTTGTTGTCGCCGTGTTTGTCGATGTACTGCTGATGTCTGTGCCGAATGGGTTTCTCTTCCAGTTGGGAAACCACCATCGCTAGAGGACACTGTATGTATCCGGTTTAAAGAGCATCTTCTTCTAACTGTGGAGCCCAGTCAAGAGAACACTGTAAGAGTCACACACACGTCATATATATTCACACACACACACAAATATATAGCAAGTCCTTACTGTGTCCGTCTCTCTCCAATCAGGACGAGGCCACAGAGTTGGTTGTGTTTGTGTTACATTCTTTAAAGAACAAGAGAGAAACACACATGATGGGAGCATCTGATGATGATGATGATGATGATGATGAAGAAGAGGTCATCTCACAGGTCTGTCCGTCCATGTCGCATCTTGCAGACTAAAGATGTTCATTTGTGTTGTGTCCATTCTCACGCTGAGGTTCTTGGGTTTCAGGGTCTGCGGTTCCCTCTGACACATCTGTCTGCGCTGAAGCAGCTGCTGCACTCCGAACGCGTCCCGGCTGCGCAGCTGCAGCTCATGCAGGATGAAGATAAACTGGGGCTGATGCTGGGACTCTGGAGCGAAGGACTGCTGCGTGTTTGCCAAACATCGTAATGAGTCGTTGCTTTATGTCGTGTATATCTGTAAAACAACTGACACACTATCAGCTGATCCTTCTGCATGTGTGTTTGTGAACAAACTGCAGCCTTACAGTGTCTGTGTTCATCAGAAATGGTTACACACATCTCAGAACTGGAAGTTATGCAAGCTATGTATTGTAGATTTATGCTGAATAAAATTTAAAGAGTCAAGTCCTGTGTAACAAAAAGCAGCTTAGACTGTTCAAACATCTTATTCAAACAAACACACATAATGAATTTTACATCTTACATTTATTGTTTTCTCAGATTCGTTCCACTTTTAAAAATGCTGATTATGAACATCACTGTACACAATATACGGTTCAGCGTTCCTCTGACTCTTTACACACGTTACTGTTCCTGAAGGACTCCAGTGAAATGACTGCGTTTACTGTAGACCATCTGAACACTTTCACCACCGTGACGCTACAGCTTGAGCCGACAGAACAAGTGTTTGCAACTATTCGTCCAGGCGGATTAAAGGGAGAATCCAGCAGGACTGAAGCGCACGTGAGGTTTCTGGTAGTGCAAATGTGCTTCACAAGATAAAAACAACCATACAGAGCCGCTTCTCTCTGGTTCTTCCACTTTCACAGTGCACTTTAAAACAGGACTACACACTTTTTCAGGAAAATGGCCCAGAATCAATTATTGGCTTGAGGGCGAGTAGCTAAAAAAAAAATCATAATTATTGGCTTTGATCTCAATTAGGCCAAACTGTCCAGGCTTCAGTCCCTGATATCATCTGTCCATGTTCTCGAAGTATGATTGTGTCCGTATCACAGCACATCAATGTCCCAGGTTTGCGCAGCGTTGTCGGCACAAAGCAGACTCAGAATCAGCTGGTCTCGGTCAGATTCACGTCCACCTGAGACAAATGCAAGACGCTCCGTTAAGAAGCAAACACGCACTCCAGATTTCCACCGGGACACTGAAGAGACTCTGAGACTCTTACCTTTGAGGTCCAGCACCAGGCTGCGGTTTAAATGTGAGCAGATGCTTCCATCCTCGTTGAGACTCCACCGCTGGTTCACGCGCCCATGTTCCTCCCATAATGCCACTCTGGCCCCAGCACAGGCCTTGGCACCGATCACAGACAGACAGCCGCGCCGCGCCTGCACAAACACAAACACACGCGGTCACTGCTGATGACTGACCATCTGAGTCTCTGAAATACAACATCACATGACAATGAAACTCGTTTTCTGAAAACTGACAAAATGAAACAATGACATTTTATCTAGAACAAGACTTAATATCTGTCAAACAGTGCTCGAAGTTGGCCGGTACCCACTGGTACCCTCACTTTTTCTTGCGTGTTGGCACTTCTGACATGTTGACGTTTGACCGCCCCCATCCCAGGAACGTGATTTCAACCGATGGGGTTGAAACAAATTGTGTTTTATTAACAAAATTCGTGAAGAGCAACGTTTAAATAATCTGACTACTCATCACGTCATTTCAGCCAGCTGTCAGCAATCAGTAATCAACATATCTACCCAATCAGCATGAGTGAAGCACTATATATAGACCATATCCCTCCACCACCCCGTCTCCTCACACTCGCCTGGTTACTTTCATAACCAGAAATACGGGGGGAGTACTCTGGTTCAGGTCAAATACTGAGCTCGAGCCCTCTCCTCGGACAGCACTATTTACTCTATCTGGTTATTTGTAAGTGTGAACTCGTGAAACTACTTTAACCAACCAAGTGGAGCATATCCACACTGCATAAAACAATCTAGTTTTACCAACTATCTTACAAATATCCAAGGAGACAGTTTGTGAAGTTCAGCTCATACTTTGGTTTAGAATGTCAATGTTTCACAGACAGAAGAATAATTTTATGTGAAAGCCTTCAGATTCTCAACACATCACGTCTGTCAAGACTGTGTTTTCAGGACCGTTCATGGTCAGAAAGAGACTGACTGTGTTCTTCAGAAGGCCGTCAGTGAAGATCCAGCACTGTGTGTCCAGAGAGCGATCAGCCGGACTCAGGAAGACTTTCGCTGGAAAGGAGCAGTTTTTGCTCTCAGTGGTCAGAACTGAACCCAGAACTCGATTCCGCACCTGAACAAACACTTTCGGCTGAGGAGACACACAGGAAAAGACATGAAGACATTTACTTGCTCAAAGCTTTGGTGTTTTACACAACTGATTCACTGCAAAACTACACATCTAGCAATCTGATTAAATGAAACGGAAACACTAAAATCATGTGCAAACTAACAATGACTTGATAAGAACACACACACACACACACTCAATAATAATAGCTTCGTGAAAGTTTAGGCAAAAATCCTAATTGCTCATTTTCATTGATTCATACAATTCATATTAAAGTGCCTTTTAGTGCAGTGAACGGCATGCCATCTTTTTATGCAGACTACACATCCAGACCACCCTGAGAAGTGTTCCTGAATGAGTTTATTGCGGAGTTTAAGCACTAGTAAATCAAAACAGTGTTCAACTTCACATTTCTCCTCTTGGCAGCATAAAAATAAAGGTTTATTCAAACTGGGATTCAGTTATATACAGTAAGCAAGCAAAGAGCTGGAGCTGAAATGTGTGACATATGACAATATTAGATCATGAACATTTAAAATGTCTCCACGATCTGCTTTCAAAGACAGATTTTTAGTATCGAGCTACACGTTCTGTCAGCTGCAGTTCTGTGGCTGTTTTTGATGATCATTTCTATCGTGGTTATTGTGGACATTGCAGTTCTTTGTCATCATGAAAGTTTATTATTTGCATGTGTTTTAAAGCCTCGCCAGTTTAAACTCAACTGAATTAACTCAGACTCTGTTCTGTCTCACAGCACTAGTACTAAACTAAGTTTGCTTTCATGTCTTATTGCACTTAAACCGTCAAATACACACAAGGTTTGCAAAAACACAGTCGGTTATGTCTTAAGTGAATGTAAACAGAAATTGCATGTGCATTCCCTCTTAAAGTGACAGCATCCTATTAAACCTGCTGCTGTCTGTCATTAATGTTAATCAAACAACAAAAGACAGAGAAAATCATTCACTGAAGAGCAATCACCTTTGCTGCTTTAATAAGAATCTATGTATAATTTACATTTGATTATTCAATTTCTGACTTGACAGCTACAGTTAAATAGACATACTGTACCTGAACATTTTAAAGCATTTTGTTTCATTTGTATCTTTCAAATATTGTATATATCCTATTGTTTGTAATTTGCATCTCTGTTCTTATTTTTAATAGCAAATGTATAAATATAATATAAAGATAAAATAATGAAATGATGTGAAATAAGATTATTGTCATAGCAATCACCTACTTTGGCTTCCATGGTCTGTCATTCATTTTTCTTTTATGTTTTATTCCCTGGTAGGGCTATATTTTTCTAATGAGGAAATTAATTTGGCTCTACTGCTCCGTAACAACATGGTCCTGAAGCCAGTATGAACAAGAATCATGACAAGATCATATGATATTTTTGTCATATCGTCAGCCCATCAAATCACTTCAGCTCTGCGATCTCTGACAAACTCCCGTTCTAATAGAAAAAAAAAGTCTACACTGCTAAATGAACCAGTCATTTACATTATCTTTACACTTTGTTGGTTATGATTCATGAACTCGCACTGAACAAAACACTGGCCGTTTGAGCGTATTTCTTCTGCGCCTTTGATTGGCCATTGCATTTTAGTCTGTGACTGGTTACAATGTTCGACACTGCAAAAACTCGGTGTAAGTGTGGTGTACACCAAGATCCATACTGAAGCTTTTTTACGACTAGTTAATTGCTGATTGAACTGACCTGTTTGAGAGGCTTCATTGATCCGATCGTCTCCCAGCCGCTCTGATCCCCCCAAACCGGATATTCTCCTGGCTGCACAAGCATCTGACGGCCCTTAAAATGAGCATATTCATATGCGACCCACCTGCGAGACGACGGCAGCATGTTCATCACTGTGATTCTGAGGATCATTTACACAGGAAGTAGTGAACAAGCTCTTACAGGCCGCTGTTGACTCTCACAGACTGGCTGTAGAAGTGGCTCACGTTTTCCGCGTCTGAGAACAACTTTTCTTCAAGGCCCTCAAAACCGCTGAGAGAAAACAGGCTCACGGACGGATCTGTGAAACTCTGAACAGAACAGAGAAACACTAACTCACATACGAATGTCACCAGAAGTTTATTTCTTGTATCTACTGAAATATGCTCTCATCGACTCACGTATGGAATGGGCTTTAAAGACTTGATGGCTGTCGATATACAGCCACAGGAAGTGAGATCAGGGTAAAGCCCCTCCCCCAGGATATAATGGTTACCAGAATATCCCTCCTCATCGAACAGAAGCCAACTTCCTCGGATCACCCGGAAGGACACGAGGCCTGTTAACCCACAGCCGGGAACTTCGCTCTCAAACTCTCGGCTCTCGCCGCCGTACCGTGTCTGGCTGTAGGCGCGTAGCTGCGCTCAGAGAGAAACACATTAGCGGCACACGCCGGACTCCTTAGCTGTGTCCCAATTCAGAGGCTGCATCCTTCCAGGTCCACGAAGGTCAAACAGAGCGTTGTTAAATGGGACGGTTTAGCCTACGGAGGATTGCTCTTGTCGCCTAGCAACTGTGACAGCTGCCGTTGACGAGAGGCAGTAATGTTTGCTCTGGACATATTTGAAAGTTATATTCAACCGTCTGAAAAAAATCAGGATTCACAACCTGTCTAAATATGTTCACCTTGGACCCCTGATTCATGTACAAAATACATTTGAACTGCTTTAAAGTTTTATTTTTACATTTGTATTGTTAGAAGTTCAAACCCAATGCTTACATTTGTGTAATCTGGCATTTTCTTTCAAAAAATCAGGATGTAGCCTCTGAATTGGGATGCAGCTTTTGTATGTTAGCGGCACATGAAATGCAAACATACCAAAAACTTTGGTTCCACGATCCGACAAACTTCCTGTGGGGAAAATGAGATGCATCAATGAAAGTCTGTCATGTACCCATCCACACACACACACACACACACACACAGCACTGTGTGACTCTGATTCGGTGAACTCTAAACACTCCCTCATCAAGAAGCATCAGTTCAAGCGCTGGTCTGTGTGCGACTCACCCTGAGAATGGGCCGCAGTGACTGAGCTGATCTCCGGCCGTCGGCCCACGGCAGCAGCCCTGGATACTGGCCTTTCTCCAGAACATACTGCTCTCCAGTGAAACACCTGCGGCTGTACGCCACCCACCTGAAACACCGACGCCACACATCAAACTCCCGCTGCTAAGAGCCGTTCACACCAAGGACGAGAACTCTTACGATAACTACAAAGAACTACAAGAGTCCACACCACAGCTACAATGATAACGACACAGAGGAACAAGATCATTGGAATCACTCTCAGAGCGATTAATAAATGATAAAAACATTGCCGCTTTAAATGCTTGAGCTCTTTAAAACAGGATGGCTGTCAAACGACAAAACTGCAACACACTTGGAATAACGATAATGTCCGCTGGTGTGGACGCTAATATAGCTATCGTTACAGTTATGGTTCTTGGTGTGAACAGGCCTTAACTCTCTGACACTTATCACGGTTATGAAATGCTTCCTCACGCTCCGCTCTTTACGCTGATGCCGTCAGCTTCCTGCAGATCGGGGACGTCCAGACACACGTCGGTTTCCTCGTCTGATCTCTTCAGACACACTGACGGCTCCAGGAAATCCTGAGGGAAAGACTGACGCTGACGTTACGGTGTCATTGCGGTGACCTGCTGCGGTCGCTCATAGGCATCAGGGCAGTTCTGTTGTACTGTAATGATTTCAATAATCTTTTCTTATCCTCTTTTTCTAATTTTTAATCCCAAAATACTTGAACATGAAACATGATCTTGAGCAACAATATAGAGTTGATTAAATAACACACTGGTCCTCACTGGGATTTTCACCTGCTAATAAAAGGTGAAGCGTTTACACGAGCACAGGGCTGAAGAAGGGTGTTTAAGGACAGACTGATAACATGAAACACATCCAGTTATTCTGCTGTCAAACGCTGACATTCAAAACAGGCCACTGACGCACACGAGTGCAGGACAGATGCAACAAGAGTATGAAAACGCAGCAGACGAGACGAGGAGATCAGGAATACTCACAGTCTGAATGTAGCGCAGCGATTGGATTGACAGCTCTGTCCCACCGAACAGTCGCGTACAGTCGGCGTATTCACCCTCCTCCAGCACACACTGATGACCTCTGAACCCTTCACTGGAGAAGCCAACCCATCTAACACACAAACACACACACACACACACACACATATATTACAGAACATTCTTCAGGAGAAGCCCACCTGTTCACCAAACACACACACAAACTGCACACTGAGATCATGTGACTGATAGAAACATCAACTGCTGTCAAAAGAGGAAAACACACACTGGACGAAACACTGGAACACACATTTCTTTCTGTTAAAAATGCCATGTCATTCACATATTTTTCCATGAAATTACATATATTTGTCCCAAATCACTGTACATAACGTCACACTAAACTGGAATATTGTGTATTGTGCATTTTCAGCAAAATTTTGTGTGGCTTGAATAAAGTCTATGTTTCCTATAGAAAGCTGTAATAATATAGACTGGCCTTTCTCTGATTTTCCAGACACTAAACTTCACACTCGTCGACGTCAGGTTCATTCTTTAAGTGAACTTTTAACTGCTTGGTGTTTAGATTCACTGTTTTGGAGTCTTGAGCTGAATGCCACGTGTCTAATGTGAGATGAGAGCAAAAATTACCATGTCTGAACATGTATCATTCCTCACACACACACACACACACACTCTCACACACACACACACACACACACACACACACACACTCTCACACTCTCTCACACTCTCACACACTCTCACACACTCTCACACACTCTCACACACTCTCACACACTCTCACACACTCTCACACACTCTCTCACACTCTCTCACACTCTCTCACACTCTCACACACTCTCACACACTCTCACACACACACACACACACACACACACACACACACACACACACTCTCACACACTCACACACACACTCTCACACTCACACACTCTCACACTCTCACACACTCTCACACTCTCACACACTCTCACACACACACACACACACACACACACACTCTCACACACTCACACACACACACACACACACTCTCACACTCACACACTCTCACACTCTCACACACACTCTCACACACTCACACACTCACACACACACACACACACTCTCACACTCACACACTCTCACACTCTCACACACAGCTAACCCGAACTACAGAGGTTCATCAATTTAGCAGATGTTTCTATCTGAAGTAGCATCACTCATTTCATGAGAGATAAAGACACGCACATTCCACCTGTGACCCGCAGAGATGAAACGGCCACGGGTCCCTCGATGTCCCTCAGACGGGGCGTGTGATCCAGCAGCTGCCTGCACTGACCCTGGAACTGCGGCTTCTCAAACAACATAATCTACACAGGAAACACAAAAATCACATCCAGTGATCTGAGAACAGCTCTGAACATCAGCGTCCATCTGTCTGTCCGTCCGTCTAACCTTTGGGTCCAGTGGTCTTGTCACCCGCAGCCCACCCTGCATCAGAAACACAGGAGAAAAACAGCAGATTTTAGTTTGAAAAGCGTCGCTGGTTTGCACTCACCGGTGTCTTCACATCTGAAACACTCACATCGGTTCAAACGACCTCCTTCTAGAAATCCTCTTTCTTTCTGTGTTACATGATGTCGGGAAGCGGTGCCTACGTACCATTTTTAATGGCCGAAGACTCTTCACACAGGACACCAGGGAATCCTGGAGAACCGGCGTGACCCTCCCGTCAGTTTCCAGAACAGCAGATGTTCCTCTGAAACCAGGCTGGTCAAAAACCAACCAGCTACACACATATTCAGGGAACAAGGACAAAACGCATATAACCCACTGTGAGCGCAACATCTGGCTGTGTTTTAACTTGTTGAAGCTTGTCTTGTTGAAAAATGTCAAAAGCAATCCAAGCAGACATGTCCTTCGGTAGTAAGAGAAAGGTGCCAACCTCATGGCAATGCAATGTTTTTTTAAAGGCCGCCCCCTATTAGTCGACGACCAAAATTTTATTAGTCGCAAGAAAAAAAATCCACAGGAAGCGGCAAAGTCACGCAGTCTGTGACAGACGGATCATTAACAGCTGAAACTGAAAAATGTATCTATAGAAAGCAAAATGTCTACTTTTAAATGAACCAATTTCAAATGGAAGACAAATATTCTCAGGTTATGTAATCCGTATGAAACGTGCGCTACTGCAGAGATGACAAATCAGCATCGTCAACTTCATCACTGCAGCCGAAAATACAGAAAACACTAGTTTATCAATTAATTATTAAAATGTTAAAGCAATGTCCTAGCTGTTTTTCCCAGCGTATTCATAATCATTACTCTTGCAAGTGCGCTGTGGCAAGCTTTATGTGTGCGCTTGAATGCTGATTAGCCTAGGTATTAAAGGTTTATTATTATGATTTATATGGTTTGTTAATAAACGTGTGATTAGTTGACTAATCGCTTAAAATGAATGACTGCTAAATCTTTAGTCGAGTGTAGCCCTAGTTTTTGCCTTGATCAACTGAGACCTAAACTTCCTGCTTTCTTCAAAACTCAAATGCACCGATGTCTGATGTGATGTCAGGCGTTTCCTACCATCCCGCCTTGACGCAGAGGTCAGAGAGGAACACAGGGCCATGTCGCTCCATCAGATCTGACGCAGAATAAAGACGGATAGTCTCTCCCGTTTGAGACGTGCCGGGATATAGATGGATCTCTGGAACACTGTCATCCTGCACACAGCAATAAGATCAAATGTTTCATTGTGTTGGCTGAACAAAACTCCATCAAAGCTCATGAACACAGTACAAACACAGTTCCTGATAAATGTTTGTTAGTTTAGAATTTACCTCAGAAGAAGAACACAATTGATCCAGTTAAATTTTACTAGTTGAACTATTGCCAGACTAAAGTGTGTGAAATCAATGGAAACATGTTGAAATATGAAATATATAGGCAGGTAAGCAACCTTTCAATGCTAAATAAACAAATGTACGACAAGAGGATGTTTTATGTTCTGTAACAGGTTGCCTAACCCTGTTCCTGGAGATCTACCTACATGCAAAGTTTAGCTCCAACCCTGATAAAATACACCTGAATCAGCTAATTAAGATCTTCAGGAGCACTTGATAATTAGTCTGCAATGTTATCAGAGAGGCCTGATTTGGTCTCTGCAAGTGCTGTGATTTTGAGTCATTTGCGATGTGCATTTGAAAAGCAAATTCACTTCATAATGTCAGTTAAGTGTTTGAAATAATAAATACATGACTGAGTAGTAGCTTTTTCGTAAAGGTATCGTTTAATTTATGGCATCAACAACTGTTTGCCTATGAACAAAGAAGTTAGTTGGTGTTTGTTGCCACTTGTTGGAGAAGTATGCAATAGAATTTAGCTAACTAGCTAGCGAAGCAAAAACACTTTGGTCTTTGTTTACGTCCTTGATGCAACCAAAAAATAGCAACAGAACTATACCTTTAAAAGACATGTACAAACAATAAAACATACAGTTTGGGGCCCATAAACAGCAGCTTCTGCTTTTAAAGTGGGAACTGTTTCATCTTTCAGTAAAAGCCTTTGTGCAAATCCAGGATTAAACTCGTGTAGATTCTGGAAGCTGTCTTCCGTGCTGCATCCAGTGCAGAAAATATCACAGATTATATTATCTTTTGAAGCATCGCATCGCGCCACTCGTGTCTGCTGTAGACAACTCTTCCGCTTCCATAATGCCGCATGACATGGCCTCGCCCACTTTTGTTGCGTGTTCCCGTGGGAAGGGTTTATGTTAATTGTAGGGTTTATGATGTCACCAACCCGGGAAGAAGCTCGTTGTAGTCCAAACCGGTCGTTTTCGTAGGCATTAAACTATGATAACTTGAAAAGACAATATCTCCGTTTGCATTGAACTTTCAGCGCTGTAACTTTGCAGACACTGTTTATGCTCAAGCAGCAACATTACACACTAACTAAAGTTAAAAAAGTGAAATTGCAATGAACCACCCCTTTAACTCACCTACAAACATCCTGTGAACGCAAAGTTCAAAAATAACAAAACAGGACATTTTCAGGATGCATGCCAAATTTTCACAAGTTCTGCCAATAGGGAGCAAACATTTTGATAGAGACAGATAAATTCAGCATGCAGCTTCTATTTGTGCCACTGCTATGGCTGTTCATAATGAAATTGAACCGATACATACAGGGTGACTAGATTTGTAGAATCTGCCACCAGGTTGTGCTATAAGCAGATCATTTATATTCTTTTAAGTCTGTTGGTGGGCATAACTTGTATTGATACACCATGAGAATGTTGCAGAACAAAATGCCATTTTTCAGTGATGACGCCACTCATAAGCTACATGTAAAACAAATAACATAAATTAAATAATACAACTTAATTGAATGGAAACAACTGAGAAAGTGGAAGCTTCCTGATACCTTCAGCAGTGTCCTGATGGAGCCCACAGACGGCAGCACGGCACCAAAATCAGTTCTGCTGAGTTCTCTGGTCTCCTCCAGGTTCTGATGGGGTCTTCCACTGTTCTTCACAGTCTGACCCTCCTCCAGAAGAACACATGAGCCACGGTACCAGGAATCCACATACAGCAGCCAACTAAACACACACAACGTGAATCCATCATCATCTTAACAAGCAATGCACAACAAATTCCTTGTATGTGTAAGCAGCAACACACACTCTCTCACACACAGAAGTTCAAGGACGTTGCTGTGGAGACCAATAGAGTCTCATATTCTTTGTGTGAAGTAAGTGAACAGAGAACTGAACTGGAAGTGACTGAACACAAAGCATTAAGAAACAAGCAGAAGGAACTGGATGAAATATTCTGAATGATATCAATCAACAATCTAACTTGTGATGCAGCCTGGAATCATAATCACACTGTGTTTGTCCGCTGGCCATAGGAGAACTGACCGTCCGACTGAGCCTGGTTTCTTCCAGGGTTTTTCTCCATTTCTGTCACAGATGGAGTCTGGTTCCTTGCCACTGTAGACTCTCTGGATACTTAATATTCAACAATATTACTGATTTGACTGCACTGACACTATTGGATGAGATCTGAGCTGGAAGAAGACATCACTGTTATCTACAGAGCAGCTTCATAGATCAATTGAACTACACCATAATTGATGAACTTTACACAGTTATTGAACCAACACTGAACTGACTTCAGCTGAATGACTGTTTAGTATTATCTTTTTAGAGCTGCTTTACAGCAGAATTTAATTATTTTTGCATCACTGAATTTTCCTGTTATTTTCCTGTTTATTACTGTGAAGCTGCTTTGAAACAATCTGCGTTGTATAAAGCGTTATATAAATAAAGGTTAAAAACACACAGGACAGGAACACATACGCTGAAGAAATATTATATGTAAAATGTTTGCAATACATTCCATAAACCTTAAAGAACATCTCAGCATGTGCGTGATGCCATTGTTTTATTCATAAACTCTCTGGATCAAATCAGCCTTCTGTCCACTGCACCAGCACATTTTCACTGGAAAAGTTTATGAAAAACAAAGTTAAAAACACCCCCATGTGATTTTCCACACACATTTGAGTGCTGCTGAATAATGCAGACATTTCTGTGGACATGCATTAGCAAGACGACATTGCATAAGCTCTCAGAGCTCTCCTTTAAAACAAGACAGAAAAATGGAGGCACAATCACTTCATCTATTAGATATAAGCTGCAGCGCTCTTATACACACACACACACACACACACACACACACACACTCAGTCTCTGTCTGATAGCCAATGGGAGTCCACTTTGACTAAAACTTATGATATGAGCTCATTTCTTGTACAGCATCACTGTTACAGCTCTCATCCATAAAAACAAATCATTGTCAACCCAGACTCAGCCAGGAAAGATGCTGACTGACAGCTGTGTGTGTGTGTGTGTGTGTGTGTGTGTGTGTGTGTGTGTGTGTGTGTGTGTGTGTGTGTGTGTGTTTTGTTGAAGCATTTTAATGTATTATCTGATGAAAGTAAATATGATCACCATCCTCTCAGCGCATGAAGCGTGGCTCTGTGAGCAAACAAATCCCTCCCAGCATCCTCCACATCATGGCAGATTTCTCTTCTCTCACCGCTGAGCGACTGTCCCTCATAGATGAGCATCTGTGTTTGCAAGAAAACATCAGCAACAGGGACCAAAAGACCTTTGTGCACACATGAATTAGTACAGCTGACGTGAGCATTACCATTATGATCCTGACAATGAGATACTGGCACAATCCGAACAAGTGACGGACATTTACATTTTAGAGTTTGTGCCCTACGTTTACTGGTCCAAAGCCCTATTGGGCAATGCAAAGGAAATGCAGAAAGCTGTTCAGAGTCTCAGGCGCTCAGACTGAACACAAACAACCATAAGCATAAGATGCCTAATGAAGGACAGTCATAGAGATGAACTTACTGGTGTCGGTCTATGGTTGACCTTTCCAAACCCTCCGTTCTCTTCCTGTGAGGACACAGAGGAATAAAATAAACTTTTTAACATATCACATATTAGACTAAAATCAGACTCTGCTTACCATGACCATTGCGTTGCATCCACTACGAAAGACAATCTGTTTAGGGTCTTCAGGTTCTTCATCACCTGATGGCATTAGTCTGGATTTCAAGTACTGATAGAAAGGAGTATTGGCATTCTTTCCAATATTTCCCAGTGTGCCATCACAGTCCTGCCCCTCCTGTATTTTATCCGGA
The DNA here is from genome assembly GCF_024489055.1 of Chanodichthys erythropterus. NCBI lineage: Eukaryota > Metazoa > Chordata > Actinopteri > Cypriniformes > Xenocyprididae > Chanodichthys > Chanodichthys erythropterus. The sequence continues at coordinate 29,266,930 of NC_090230.1, forward strand.
GCATCTTTAGCAGTCTGATCAATATTTGAGTTGTGCTCATGCTCAGCATTTGGCTCAGGTTTGGTCCCAGTGAGCTGGCGGTTCAGTAGAATGCTGGAGTCCTCGTCATCTTCCTCACTGTCGTCTCCACGGGAGTAGCGGTAACTCAGCGGTGAGGCGATGGGCCTCGAGGAATCCTCAACTGAACTGCAGATCACACTGGACTGCAGCTTCTCGCTGACTGACTGCAGGAGGGAGAGGATGGACGTTGCCGGCTGCTCAACGCTCCTCTGCTCCTCTTCTGTCGCTGGAGGAAACTGCAGCGTCTCCTGCCCCAAGGCTTCCTCACGGCCAAACTCCTCCTCATAGATGGGGGACAGGGAGAAGGGGTACACTTTGGCTCGACGTGTGCTAGGACTGTGCATGGGCCCTGTATCGTTCACGAACACCATGTCACTCTCTTCCTCCTCGCTGATGACGGCAAAGCCTCCATCTACCTGGTGGAGGTCAAGATCATGGAATCGGGAATGATGGGGAACGAAAGCCGCAGCTCTGCTGGAACTGTCCATGGGGTCCAGGTGAATTCTCCGGCCTGAAACAGACACGGCTGACATTCCAGCATCGGCTAGATTCACACTGAGCTCTGGCTTCAAATGCTCCTCGTGTGTGGCCGGGCTCAGGCTTTGGTCATCGGTGACATCGCAGCGGAACGCTCGGACCGAGGCCCAATGAGAAGGATGGTGCCGCCCTCCAGAGCACTGGACTTCAGTCACGGACAGCTGGACACTCGAATCCGTTCCAGCGATAGAGTCACAAGAGATCTGTTCCTGCTCACTGCTGCCTGAACAAGGTGCTTCAGTCTCCTCAGATTCATGGCTTCGTATAGCTGGTGCCTGCTGTGTGATTTCTGACATTATATCCGAATCAGCTGTGTCAGATGCGAGACTGTGGCTAGAGGGGTCACTGGGAGTTACACTGAGAGTTTGGCTTTGTTGAAGACTCTTCTGATGTCCTGATGAAGCAGTGCCAGGAATGATGATGGAGGTGTCACAGGAACCATTCAGCTGAGGTCTACAGTTATTGCTCATTGCATTGTCTTTGGCTGTATCCTGAGGTCTCTTTTCCCCTTTATCTTTACATACGAAGACGTCAGCTGTGTGTTGCTCTTGCGAGAGAGACTCCTCTGACAAAGCAGGTAGGAAGAGCTTGATGTCTGTTTTATGAACAACATCCCTATGGCTATGGAGATTTAGGTACAATGGCTCATCAGCAGCAGCACTGTCTCTACCGCTGCTCTTACAGGAACCAGTTTCGTCCACATTTTTTTCCTCAACGAAATATTCAAGAACGGTCTGATTCTCATTTTGAGAGCCAATTGGAGCACTGGTAGTGGTGAGATCAGAGTTCAGTCCCACAAAGCACCTAATGTCAGTGTCTGAGCCAGCGATGGACTCGTACCCTGAGGAGGGTGGCGACCTACTGCAGTCCATGTGGCTGCAATTTCCTGCTAGCGCTTCCTCCAGAACAACAGACAGTGTCTGGTCCGACAGCATCACACGAAACTGATGCTCTGCGTTAGTGCCTCCATCTCGACGACCATCTAACCCTTCAAACAGCACTGCCTCTGAGCC